>NC_042967.1:16402993-16417993 GCF_901001165.1 Salmo trutta
AATTATTGTTTCCACTATATATTTCATTCACATGGTTATTTTCCTTACACATAGTAGGTGTAGCAGTACTGTAATCATTGAAATAGATTCATCCTTCATGGGTGTCAAGCCATTTGTCATCTCTCCACATGCAGACAATGAACAACAACAACAGTCATGGTGTGGGTGCACAATTACTTTATAGGCACATAACACAGACACACACACCCACACACACCCACACACACACACACACACACACACACACACACACACACACACAGACACACACACCCACACACACACACACACACACACACACACACACACACACACACACACACACACACACACACACACACACACACACACACACACACACACACACACACGTCAACACAAACACACATCACATCTCTGAACATATACACTGCTGCACTGGGGTGGCAGCCGCTGTCACCTCCCCTCCCCTCACCACATCCATATCCCTCCCTCCATTCCACAGCAGACCCTCCCCTGTGCTGTGGCCTGCACACGGCGGTAATTGAGGGAAGTTGGCCGGAACCCTGTGAAGAAGAGGGGGAGGGGATGGAGGGATGGAGGGAAAGGAGAAAGGGGATGGAGGGAGGGAAGAAAATGACGGAGGGGAGGGAGGTAGGGTGGAAGGAAGGAAAAGGAAGGAGGAGATGGAGGGAGGAAAAGGAGAAAAAGGAGGGAGGGATGGAGTGAGGAAAAGGAGAAAAAGGAGGGAGGGATGGAGTGAGTGAGTGAGTGAGTGAGTGAGTGAGTGAGTGAGTGAGTGAGTGAGTGAGTGGAAGCCATTAATCTGAAACCCATGGCTGTGGAATTGCATATTACAGGCCTAATGTGTAATTAGATAGACAGGGAATAACTGCTGCTCTGGGGAATCCCTGTCAATACAGTGCCATCTAGTGGAATACATAAACACATCAATATCACACAGGTTTAGTAATATGTCTTGGGTCTGTTCCTGGACTGATACATGTTTAGTAATATGTCTTGGGTCTGGTCTGGACTGATACATGTTTAGAAATATGTCTTGGGTCTGGTCTGGACTGATACATGTTTAGTAATATGTCATGGGTCTGGTCCTGGACTGATACATGTTTAGGAATATGTCTTGGGTCTGGTCCTGGACTGATACATGTTTAGTAATATGTCTTGGGTCTGGTCCTGGACTGATACATGTTTAGTAATATGTCTTGGGTCTGGTCCTGGACTGATACATGTTTAGTAATATGTCATGGGTCTGGACTGGACTGATACATATTTAGTAATATGTCTTGGGTCTGGTCTGGACTGATACATGTTTAGTAATATGTCTTGGGTCTGGTCCTGGACTGATACATGTTTAGTAATATGTCTTGGGTCTGGTCCTGGACTGATACATGTTTAGTAATATGTCTTGGGTCTGGTCCTGGACTGATACATGTTTAGTAATATGTCTTGGGTCTGGTCTGGACTGATACATGTTTAGTAATATGTCTTGGGTCTGGTCCTGGACTGATACATGTTTAGTAATATGTCTTGGATCTGGTCCTGGACTGATACATGTTTAGTAATATGTCTTGGGTCTGGTCCTGGACTGATACATGTTTAGTAATATGTCTTGGGTCTGGTCTGGACTGATACATATTTAGTAATATGTCTTGGGTCTGGTCTGGACTGATACATGTTTTGTAATATGTCTTGGGTTTGGTCCTGGACTGATACATGTTTAGTAATATGTCTTGGGTCTGGTCCTGGACTGATACATGTTTAGTAATATGTCTTGGGTCTGGTCCTGGACTGATACATGTTTAGTAATATGTCTTGGGTCTGGTCTGGACTGATACATGTTTAGTAATATGTCTTTGGTCCGGTCTTGGACTGACACATATTCAGTAATATGTCTTGGGTCTGGTCCTGGACTGATACATGTTTAGTAAAATGTCTTGGGTCTGGTCAAGGACTGATACATGTTTATTAATATGTCTTGGGTCTGGTCTGGACTGATACATGTTTAGTAATATGTCTTGGGTCTGGTCTGGACTGATACATGTTTAGTAATATGTCTTGGGTCTGGTCTGGACTGATACATGTTTATTAATATGTCTTGGGTCTGGTCTGGACTGATACATGTTTAGTAATATGTCTTGGGTCTGGTCTGGACTGATACATGTTTAGTAAGATGTCCTGGGTCTGGTCCTGGACTGATACATGTTTAGTAATATGTCTTGGGTCTGGTCTGGACTGATACATGTTTATTAATATGTCTTGGGTCTGGTCTGGACTGATACATGTTTAGTAATATGTCTTGGGTCTGGTCTGGACTGATACATGTTTATTAATATGTCTTGGGTCTGGTCTGGACTGATACATGTTTATTAATATGTCTTGGGTCTGGTCCTGGACTGATACATGTTTAGTAATATGTCTTGGGTCTGGTCTGGACTGATACATATTTAGTAATATATCTTGGGTCTGGTCCTGGACTGATACATGTTTAGTAATATGTCTTGGGTCTGGTCCTGGACTGATACATATTTAGTAATATGTCTTGGGTCTGGTCTGGACTGATACATGTTTAGTAATATGTCTTGGGTCTGGTCCTGGACTGATACATGTTTAGTAATATGTCTTGGGTCTGGTCTGGACTGATACATGTTTAGTAATATGTCTTGGGTCTGGTCCTGGACTGATACATGTTTAGTAATATGTCTGGGTCTGGTCCTGGACTGATACATGTTTAGTAATATGTCTTGGGTCTGGTCTGGACTGATACATGTTTAGTAATATGTCTTGGGTCCAGTCCTGGACTGATACATGTTTAGTAATATGTCTTGGGTCTGGTCCTGGACTGATACACGTTTAGTAATATGTCTTGGGTCTGGTCCTGGACTGATATATATTTAGTAATTTGTCTTGGGTCTGGTCCTGGACTGATACATGTTTAGTAATATGTCTTGGGTCTGGTCCTGGACTGATACATGTTTAGTAATATGTCTTGTGTCTGGTCTGGACTGATACATGTTTAGTAATATGTCTTGGGTCTGGTCCTGGACTGATACATGTTTAGTAATATGTCTTGGGTCTGGTCCAGGACTGATACATGTTTAGTAATATGTCTTGGGTCCGGTCCTGGACTGATACATGTTTAGTAATATGTCTTGGGTCTGGTCTGGACTGATACATGTTTAGTAATATGTCTTGGGTCTGGTCCTGGACTGATACATGTTTAGGAATATGTCTTGGGTCTGGTCTGGACTGATGCATGTTTAGTAATATGTCTTGGGTCTGGTCTGGACTGATACATATTTAGTAATATGTCTTGGGTCTGGTCCTGGACTGATACATGTTTAGTAATATGTCTTGCGTCCGGTCCTGGACTGACACATGTTTAGTAATATGTCTTGGGTCTGGTCCTGGACTGATACATGTTTAGTAGTATGTCTTGGGTCTGGTCCTGGACTGATAAATGTTTAGTAATATGTCTTGGGTCTGGTCTGGACTGATACATGTTAAGTAATATGTCTTGGGTCTGGTCCTGGACTGATACATGTTTAGTAATATGTCTTGGGTCTGGTCTGGACTGATGCATGTTTAGTAATATGTCTTGGGTCTGGTCTGGACTGATACATATTTAGTAATATGTCTTGGGTCTGGTCCTGGACTGATACATGTATAGTAATATGTCTTGCGTCCGGTCCTGGACTGACACATGTTTAGTAATATGTCTTGGGTCTGGTCCTGGACTGATACATGTTTAGTAGTATGTCTTGGGTCTGGTCCTGGACTGATACATGTTTAGTAATATGTCTTGGGTCTGGTCTGGACTGATACATGTTTAGTAATATGTCTTGGGTCTGGTCTGGACTGATACATGTTTAGTAATATGTCTTGGGTCTGGTCCTGGACTGATTCATGTTTAGTAATATGTCTTGGGTCTGGTCTGGACTGATATATGTTTAGTAATATGTCTTGGGTCTGGTCTGGACTGATACATGTTTAGTAATATGTCATGGGTCTGGTCTGGACTGATACATATTTAGTAATATGTCTTGGGTCTGGTCTGGACTGATACATGTTTAGTAATATGTCTTGTGTCTGGTCCTAGACTGATACACGTTTAGTAATATGTCTTGGGTCTGGTCCTGGACTGATACATATTTAGTAATATGTCTTGGGTCTGGTCCTGGACTGATACATGTTTAGTAATATGTCTTGGGTCTGGTCCTGGACTGATACATGTTTAGTAATATGTCTTGGGTCTGGTCTGGACTGATACATGTTTAGTAATATGTCTTGGGTCCAGTCCTGGACTGATACATGTTTAGTAATATGTCTTGGGTCTGGTCCTGGACTGATACACGTTTAGTAATATGTCTTGGGTCTGGTCCTGGACTGATATATATTTAGTAATTTGTCTTGGGTCTGGTCCTGGACTGATACATGTTTAGTAATATATCTTGGGTCTGGTCCTGGACTGATAAATGTTTAGTAATATGTCTTGGGTCCGGTCCTGGACTGATACATGTTTAGTAATATGTCTTGGGTCTGGTCCTGGACTGATACATGTTTAGTAATATGTCTTGGGTCTGGTCTGGACTGATACATGTTTAGTAATATGTCTTGGGTCTGGTCTGGACTGATACATGTTTAGTAATATGTCTTGGGTCTGGTCCTGGACTGATACATGTTTAGTAATATGTCTTGGGTCTGGTCCTGGACTGATACATGTTTAGTAATATGTCTTTGGTCTGGTCCTGGACTGATACATGTTTAGTAATATGTCTTGGGTCCAGTCCTGGACTGATACATGTTTAGTAATATGTCTTGGGTCTGGTCTGGACTGATACATGTTTAGTAATATGTTTTGGGTCTGGTCTGGACTGATACATGTTTAGTAATATGTCTTGGGTCTGGTCCTGGACTGATACATGTTTAGTAATATGTCTTGTGTCTGGTCTGGACTGATACATGTTTAGTAATATGTCTTGGGTCTGGTCCTGGACTGATACATATTTAGTAATATGTCTTGGGTCTGGTCCTGGACTGATACATGTTTAGTAATATGTCTTGGGTCTGGTCCTGGACTGATACATGTTTAGTAATATGTCTTGGGTCTGGTCTGGACTGATACATGTTTAGTAATATGTCTCGGGTCCAGTCCTGGACTGATACATGTTTAGTAATATGTCTTGGGTCTGGTCCTGGACTGATACACGTTTAGTAATATGTCTTGGGTCTGGTCCTGGACTGATATATATTTAGTAATTTGTCTTGGGTCTGGTCCTGGACTGATACATGTTTAGTAAAATATCTTGGGTCTGGTCCTGGACTGATAAATGTTTAGTAATATGTCTTGGGTCCGGTCCTGGACTGATACATGTTTAGTAATATGTCTTGGGTCTGGTCCTGGACTGATACATGTTTAGTAATATGTCTTGGGTCTGGTCTGGACTGATACATGTTTAGTAATATGTCTTGGGTCTGGTCTGGACTGATACATGTTTAGTAATATGTCTTGGGTCTGGTCCTGGACTGATACATGTTTAGTAATATGTCTTGGGTCTGGTCCTGGACTGATACATGTTTAGTAATATGTCTTTGGTCTGGTCTGGACTGATACATGTTTAGTAATATGTCTTGGGTCCGGTCCTGGACTGATACATGTTTAGTAATATGTCTTGGGTCTGGTCTGGACTGATACATGTTTAGTAATATGTCTTGGGTCTGGTCCTGGACTGATACATGTTTAGGAATATGTCTTGGGTCTGGTCTGGACTGATACATATTTAGTAATATGTCTTGGGTCTGGTCCTGGACTGATACATGTTTAGTAATATGTCTTGCGTCCGGTCCTGGACTGACACATGTTTAGTAATATGTCTTGGGTCTGGTCCTGGACTGATACATGTTTAGTAGTATGTCTTGGGTCTGGTCCTGGACTGATAAATGTTTAGTAATATGTCTTGGGTCTGGACTGGACTGATACATGTTAAGTAATATGTCTTGGGTCTGGTCCTGGACTGATACATGTTTAGTAATATGTCTTGGGTCTGGTCTGGACTGATGCATGTTTAGTAATATGTCTTGGGTCTGGTCTGGACTGATACATATTTAGTAATATGTCTTGGGTCTGGTCCTGGACTGATACATGTATAGTAATATGTCTTGCGTCCGGTCCTGGACTGACACATGTTTAGTAATATGTCTTGGGTCTGGTCCTGGACTGATACATGTTTAGTAGTATGTCTTGGGTCTGGTCCTGGACTGATACATGTTTAGTAATATGTCTTGGGTCTGGTCTGGACTGATACATGTTTAGTAATATGTCTTGGGTCTGGTCTGGACTGATACATGTTTAGTAATATGTCTTGGGTCTGGTCCTGGACTGATACATGTTTAGTAATATGTCTTGGGTCTGGTGTGGACTGATATATGTTTAGTAATATGTCTTGGGTCTGGTCTGGACTGATACATGTTTAGTAATATGTCATGGGTCTGGTCTGGACTGATACATATTTAGTAATATGTCTTGGGTCCAGTCCTGGACTGATACATGTTTAGTAATATGTCTTGGGTCTGGTCCTGGACTGATACACGTTTAGTAATATGTCTTGGGTCTGGTCCTGGACTGATATATATTTAGTAATTTGTCTTGGGTCTGGTCCTGGACTGATACATGTTTAGTAATATATCTTTGGTCTGGTCCTGGACTGATAAATGTTTAGTAATATGTCTTGGGTCCGGTCCTGGACTGATACATGTTTAGTAATATGTCTTGGGTCTGGTCCTGGACTGATACATGTTTAGTAATATGTCTTGGGTCTGGTCTGGACTGATACATGTTTAGTAATATGTCTTGGGTCTGGTCCTGGACTGATACATGTTTAGTAATATGTCTTGGGTCTGGTCCTGGACTGATACATGTTTAGTAATATGTCTTGGGTCTGGTCCTGGACTGATACATGTTTAGTAATATGTCTTTGGTCTGGTCTGGACTGATACATGTTTAGTAATATGTCTTGGGTCCAGTCCTGGACTGATACATGTTTAGTAATATGTCTTGGGTCTGGTCTGGACTGATACATGTTTAGTAATATGTCTTGGGTCTGGTCTGGACTGATACATGTTTAGTAATATGTCTTGGGTCTGGTCCTGGACTGATACATGTTTAGTAATATGTCTTGTGTCTGGTCTGGACTGATACATGTTTAGTAATATGTCTTGGGTCTGGTCCTGGACTGATACATGTTTAGTAATATGTCTTGGGTCTGGTCCAGGACTGATACATGTTTAGTAATATGTCTTGGGTCCGGTCCTGGACTGATACATGTTTAGTAATATGTCTTGGGTCTGGTCTGGACTGATACATGTTTAGTAATATGTCTTGGGTCTGGTCCTGGACTGATACATGTTTAGGAATATGTCTTGGGTCTGGTCTGGACTGATGCATGTTTAGTAATATGTCTTGGGTCTGGTCTGGACTGATACATATTTAGTAATATGTCTTGGGTCTGGTCCTGGACTGATACATGTTTAGTAATATGTCTTGGGTCTGGTCTGGACTGATACATGTTTAGTAATATATCTTGGGTCTGGTCTGGACTGATACATGTTTAGTAATATGTCATGGGTCTGGTCTGGACTGATACATATTTAGTAATATGTCTTGGGTCTGGTCTGGACTGATACATGTTTAGTAATATGTCTTGTGTCTGGTCCTAGACTGATACACGTTTAGTAATATGTCTTGGGTCTGGTCCTGGACTGATACATATTTAGTAATATGTCTTGGGTCTGGTCCTGGACTGATACATGTTTAGTAATATGTCTTGGGTCCGGTCCTGGACTGATACATGTTTGGTAATATGTCTTGGGTCTGGTCCTGGACTGACACATGTTTAGTAATATGTCTTGGGTCTGGTCTGGACTGATACATGTTTAGTAATATGTCTTGGGTCTGGTCTGGACTGATACATGTTTAGTAATATGTCTTGGGTCTGGTCCTGGACTGATACATGTTTAGTAATATGTCTTGGGTCCGGTCCTGGACTGATACATGTTTAGTAATATGTCTTTGGTCTGGTCTGGACTGATACATGTTTAGTAATATGTCTTGGGTCCAGTCCTGGACTGATACATGTTTAGTAATATGTCTTGGGTCTGGTCCTGGACTGATACACGTTTAGTAATATGTCTTGGGTCTGGTCCTGGACTGATATATATTTAGTAATATGTCTTGGGTCTGGTCCTGGACTGATACATGTTTAGTAATATGTCTTGGGTCTGGTCCTGGACTGATACATGTTTAGTAATATGTCTTGGGTCTGGTCCTGGACTGATACATGTTTAGTAATATGTCTTGGGTCTGGTCTGGACTGATACATGTTTAGTAATATGTATTGGGTCTGGTCTGGACTGATACATGTTTAGTAATATGTCTTGGGTCTGGTCCTGGACTGATACATGTTTAGTAATATGTCTTGGGTCTGGTCCTGGACTGATACATGTTTAGTAATGTCTTTGGTCTGGTCTGGACTGATACATGTTTAGTAATATGTCTTGGGTCCGGTCCTGGACTGATACATGTTTAGTAATATGTCTTGGGTCTGGTCTGGACTGATACATGTTTAGTAATATGTCTTGGGTCTGGTCCTGGACTGATACATGTTTAGGAATATGTCTTGGGTCTGGTCTGGACTGATGCATGTTTAGTAATATGTCTTGGGTCTGGTCTGGACTGATACATATTTAGTAATATGTCTTGGGTCTGGTCCTGGACTGATACATGTTTAGTAATATGTCTTGCGTCCGGTCCTGGACTGACACATGTTTAGTAATATGTCTTGGGTCTGGTCCTGGACTGATACATGTTTAGTAGTATGTCTTGGGTCTGGTCCTGGACTGATAAATGTTTAGTAATATGTCTTTGGTCCGGTCTTGGACTGACACATATTCAGTAATATGTCTTGGGTCTGGTCCTGGACTTGTACATATTTAGTAATATGTCTTGGGTCTGGTCCTGGACTGATACATGTTTAGTAATATGTCTTGGGTCCGGTCCTGGACTGATACATGTTTGGTAATATGTCTTGGGTCTGGTCCTGGACTGACACATGTTTAGTAATATGTCTTGGGTCTGGTCTGGACTGATACATGTTTAGTAATATGTCTTGGGTCTGGTCTGGACTGATACATGTTTAGTAATATGTCTTGGGTCTGGTCCTGGACTGATACATGTTTAGTAATATGTCTTGGGTCTGGTCCTGGACTGATATACGTTTAGTAATATGTCTTGGGTCTGGTCCTGGACTGATATATATTTAGTAATATGTCTTGGGTCTGGTCCTGGACTGATACATGTTTAGTAATATGTCTTTGGTCTGGTCTGGACTGATACATGTTTAGTAATATGTCTTGGGTCCAGTCCTGGACTGATACATGTTTAGTAATATGTCTTGGGTCTGGTCCTGGACTGATACACGTTTAGTAATATGTCTTGGGTCTGGTCCTGGACTGATATATATTTAGTAATATGTCTTGGGTCTGGTCCTGGACTGATACATGTTTAGTAATATGTCTTGGGTCTGGTCCTGGACTGATACATGTTTAGTAATATGTCTTGGGTCTGGTCCTGGACTGATACATGTTTAGTAATATGTCTTGGGTCTGGTCTGGACTGATACATGTTTAGTAATATGTATTGGGTCTGGTCTGGACTGATACATGTTTAGTAATATGTCTTGGGTCTGGTCCTGGACTGATACATGTTTAGTAATATGTCTTGGGTCTGGTCCTGGACTGATACATGTTTAGTAATGTCTTTGGTCTGGTCTGGACTGATACATGTTTAGTAATATGTCTTGGGTCCGGTCCTGGACTGATACATGTTTAGTAATATGTCTTGGGTCTGGTCTGGACTGATACATGTTTAGTAATATGTCTTGGGTCTGGTCCTGGACTGATACATGTTTAGGAATATGTCTTGGGTCTGGTCTGGACTGATGCATGTTTAGTAATATGTCTTGGGTCTGGTCTGGACTGATACATATTTAGTAATATGTCTTGGGTCTGGTCCTGGACTGATACATGTTTAGTAATATGTCTTGCGTCCGGTCCTGGACTGACACATGTTTAGTAATATGTCTTGGGTCTGGTCCTGGACTGATACATGTTTAGTAGTATGTCTTGGGTCTGGTCCTGGACTGATAAATGTTTAGTAATATGTCTTTGGTCCGGTCTTGGACTGACACATATTCAGTAATATGTCTTGGGTCTGGTCCTGGACTGATACATATTTAGTAATATGTCTTGGGTCTGGTCCTGGACTGCTACATGTTTAGTAATATGTCTTGGGTCTGGTCCTGGACTGATACATGTTTAGTAATATGTCTTGGGTCCGGTCCTGGACTGATACATGTTTAGTAATATGTCTTGGGTCTGGTCTG
The DNA here is from genome assembly GCF_901001165.1 of Salmo trutta. Taxonomy (NCBI): domain Eukaryota; kingdom Metazoa; phylum Chordata; class Actinopteri; order Salmoniformes; family Salmonidae; genus Salmo; species Salmo trutta. The sequence continues at coordinate 16,413,430 of NC_042967.1, forward strand.
GACTGATACACGTTTAGTAATATTTCTTGGGTCTGGTCCTGGACTGATACATGTTTAGTAATATGTCTTGGGTCTGGTCTGGACTGATACATGTTTAGTAATATGTCTTGGGTCTGGCCTGGACTGATACATGTTTAGTAATATGTCTTGGGTCTGGTCTGGACTGATACATGTTTAGTAATATGTTTTGGGTCTGGTCTGGACTGATACATGTTTATTAATATGTCTTGGGTCTGGTCTGGACTGATACATATTTAGTAATATGTCTTGGGTCTGGTCCTGGACTGATACATGTTTAGTAATATGTCTTGCGTCCGGTCCTGGACTGACACATGTTTAGTAATATGTCTTGGGTCTGGTCCTGGACTGATACATGTTTAGTAATATGTCTTTGGTCCGGTCTTGGACTGACACATATTCAGTAATATGTCTTGGGTCTGGTCCTGGACTGATACATATTTAGTAATATGTCTTGGGTCTGGTCCTGGACTGCTACATGTTTAGTAATATGTCTTGGGTCTGGTCCTGGACTGATACATGTTTAGTAATATGTCTTGGGTCCGGTCCTGGACTGATACATGTTTAGTAATATGTCTTGGGTCTGGTCTGGACTGATATACGTTTAGTAATATTTCTTGGGTCTGGTCCTGGACTGATGCATGTTTAGTAATATGTCTTGGGTCTGGTCTGGACTGATACATATTTAGTAATATGTCTTGGGTCTGGTCCTGGACTGATACATGTTTAGTAATATGTCTTGCGTCCGGTCCTGGACTGACACATGTTTAGTAATATGTCTTGGGTCTGGTCCTGGACTGATACATGTTTAGTAATATGTCTTTGGTCCGGTCTTGGACTGACACATATTCAGTAATATGTCTTGGGTCTGGTCCTGGACTGATACATATTTAGTAATATGTCATGGGTCTGGTCTGGACTGATACATGTTTAGTAATATGTCTTGTGTCTGGTCTGGACTGATACATGTTTAGTAATATGTCTTGGGTCGGGTCTGGACTGATACATGTTTAGTAATATGTCTTGGGTCTGATCCTGGACTGATACATGTTTAGTAATATGTCTTGGGTCTGGTCCTGGACTGATACATGTTTAGTAATATGTCTTGGGTCTGGTCCTGGACTGATACATGTTTAGTAGTATGTCTTGGGTCTGGTCCTGGAGTGATACATGTTTAGTAATATGTCTTGGGTCTGGTCTGGACTGATACATGTTTAGTAATATGTCTTGGGTCTGGTCTGGACTGATACATGTTTAGTAATATGTCTTGGGTCTGGTCTGGACTGATACATGTTTAGTAATATGTCTTGGGTCTGGTCTGGACTGATACATGTTTAGTAATATGTCTTGGGTCTGGTCTGGACTGATACATGTTTAGTAATATGTCTTGGGTCTGGTCCTGGACTGATACATGTTTAGTAATATGTCTTGGGTCTGGTCTGGACTGATACATGTTTAGTAATATGTCTTGGGTCTGGTCTGGACTGATACATGTTTAGTAATATGTCATGGGTCTGATCTGGACTGATACATGTTTAGTAATATGTCTTGGGTCTGGTCTGGACTGATACATGTTTAGTAATATGTCTTGTGTCTGGTCCTAGACTGATACACGTTTAGTAATATGTCTTGGGTCTGGTCCTGGACTGATACATGTTTAGTAATATGTCTTGGGTCCGGTTCCTGGACTGATACATGTTTAGTAATATGTCTTGGGTCCGGTTCCTGGACTGATACATGTTTAGTAATATGTCTTGGGTCTGGTCTGGACTGATACATGTTTAGTAATATGTCTTGGGTCTGGTCCTGGACTGATACACGTTTAGGAATATGTCTTGGGTCTGGTCTGGACTGATGCATGTTTAGTAATATGTCTTGGGTCTGGTCTGGACTGATACATATTTAGTAATATGTCTTGGGTCTGGTCCTGGACTGATACATGTTTAGTAATATGTCTTGCGTCCGGTCCTGGACTGACACATGTTTAGTAATATGTCTTGGGTCTGGTCCTGGACTGATACATGTTTAGTAATATGTCTTTGGTCCGGTCTTGGACTGACACATATTCAGTAATATGTCTTGGGTCTGGTCCTGGACTGATACATATTTAGTAATATGTCTTGGGTCTGGTCCTGGACTGCTACATGTTTAGTAATATGTCTTGGGTCTGGTCCTGGACTGATACATGTTCAGTAATATGTCTTGGGTCCGGTCCTGGACTGATACATGTTTAGTAATGTCTTGGGTCTGGTCTGGACTGATATACGTTTAGTAATATTTCTTGGGTCTGGTCCTGGACTGATACATGTTTAGTAATATGTCTTGGGTCTGGTCTGGACTGATACATGTTTACTAATATGTCTTGGGTCTGGTCCTGGACTGATACATGTTTAGTAATATGTCTTGGGTCTGGTCCTGGACTGATACATGTTTAGTAATATGTCTTGGATCTGGTCCTGGACTGATACATGTTTAGTAATATGTCTTGGGTCTGGTCTGGACTGATACATGTTTAGTAATATGTCTTGGGTCTGGTCTGGACTGATACATATTTAGTAATATGTCTTGGGTCTGGTCCTGGACTGATAGTTGTTCAGTAATATGTCTTGGGTCTGGTCCTGGACTGATACATGTTTACTAATATGTCTTGGGTCTGGTCCTGGACTGATACATGTTTAGTAATATGTCTTGGGTCTGGTCCTGGACTGATACATGTTTAGTAATATGTTTTGGGTCTGGTCCTGGACTGATAGTTGTTCAGTAATATGTCTTGGGTCTGGTCCTGGACTGATACATGTTTAGTAATATGTCTTGGGTCCGGTCCTGGACTGATACGTCTGTTTGCAGTTGTTCCATAATAAGTAGTAATCACTCACAGCCAGGGACGCAACTTTCATTTGTCTCCCCCAAATTCTGAACTTGTATTTTTGTCCCCCCCCCCCCCCCCCCCCGGTTTTATCATTGGAATGTGATACAAAACGAGGTAACTGTGTGCTTTAGGACCATGTGGACGCCTCCGAGCAGTCGGGTAGGCTGTTTGGAGTGTTTATCCGACTGGATTAAAAAAATACATCATAATAATTATGTCCCCCCCACTTCTAAAACCAAAGTTGCGCCCCTGCTCACAGCCATAGGAAGGATAGTGTTGTACTTCATGAAAAGTGTTGACGATATTGTAACACATTCATGATAATTGCTCATGATATCTTATTTTTTAGCCGTATTACTGAACATTATATTCAGTGTTTATATACGCACACCAGACCTGAGCAGTGGACAGGCTGTATTTCAGGTGTCATGTGGAGATATCTTCATTCAGGCAGCTGGACTGATATCTGTAAGCCCTGTGCCTATCTCATAGCCACCCCAGTCATAGACTGTTCTCTCTGCTACCACATGGCAAGCGGTACCGGAGCGCCAAGTCTAGGACCAAAAGGCTTCTCAACAGCTTTTACCCCCAAGCCATAAGACTCCTGAACAGGTCATCAAATGGCTACCCGGACTATTTTCATTGTGTCCCGCCACCCCCGACCCGCCAACCTCTCTTTTACCCTGCTGCTACTCTCTATTTATCATCTATGCATAGTCACTTCAACTATACCTACATGTACATATTACCTCAATTAGCCCAACTAACCGGTGCCCCCGCACATTGTATTGGTATACAGCCCCACTACTGTTATGTTCACTGTCATTTTAATGTTTTCTTTTATTTCTTTACTTATCTATTGTTTACCTTTTACCTATTTTTTACTTAAACATTGCACTGTCGGTTTGAAAGTAAGCATTTCATTGTCAGGTCTACACCTGTTGTACTCGGAGCACGTGGAAAATAAACTTTGATTTGAGGATACCTGATAAGATACTGATCAGATAGATTATAGTACAATATGATGAACAACCTTGATGACGAGGTTATGTTAGTCAGAGGAGGGAAACAGAGAGAGAGACAGAGAGAGGGAGGAGGAGAGAGAGAGGGAGAGAGAGAGAGAGAGAGAGAGAGAGGGAGGAGGAGAGAGAGAGGGAGAGAGAGAGAGAGAGCGAGAGGGGGAGAGAGAGAGAGAGGGAGAAAGAGAGAGAGAGAAGCGGAGAGAGAGAGAGCAAGAGGGGGGGAGAGAGAGAGAGAGAGAGAGAGAGAGAGAGAGAGGAGGAGAGAGGGGGAGAGAGACAGAGGGAGGGAGAGAGAGAGAGAGAGAGAGAGGGGAGGAGGAGAGAGGGGGGAGAGAGACAGAGGGAGGGAGAGAGAGAGAGAGAGGAGAGGAGAGAGAGAGAGAGAGAGAGAGGGAGGAGGAGAGAGGGGGAGAGAGACAGGGGGAGAGAGAGAGAGAGAGGGGGGGAGGAGGAGAGAGAGGGGGGGAGAGTGCGAGGGGGAGAGAGAGAGGCGGGGGAGAGAGAGATAGCGAGAGAGAGAGAGAGAGAGAGAGGAGAAAGAGGGAGGAGAGAGAGAGAGAGAGAGGGGGAGGAGAGAGGAGAGAGGGGGGGAGAGAGAGAGAGAGGGGGAGGAAGAGGGGGGAGAGAGTGGGGGAGAGAGAGAGAGAGAGAGAGA